>NC_054483.1:107674417-107694417 GCF_017639515.1 Carcharodon carcharias | reverse complement strand
CCTTCCCTATGGGTGCCTGAGGGCCCCAGGCTGACTCCTTGAAGAGAAGGGTAGCTGAAGTGACATCGAGCTGCCCGGCACCCCTCTCGGCCACACACAGTTGGAGTCCAACTATGGCGTCGGTGATGGAGTTCAGCTCAGGCTGCAGTGCAGGAGTGAGATCTTGGACCAAGATGCACTTCAAGTATGGCACCCGGCATGATGAAGCGGTGAGGTGATGGCGCGGTGTGCGAATGAGAACCGGTCCACCACGGAAACGGCACGTTTCCCGGGAATGCATAATGAATGCGGCGGGTTTGGGACGATCCGGTGTGAGAAGCCACCATTGCGGCCAGCGGGTAAAACATCATTTTTTCTGCCCACTACTGCACTTTGTGCAAATCTGGGACGATACCGCCCTCCGTTTCTCCCTCCACAGATGTTACCAGGCCTGCTGAGTTTTTCCAGCATTTCCTGTGTTTATTTCAGGCGGTCTGGCCATTCATCCCATTTCTGTTTGCAGCAGCCTGCTGTGTGTAAAACTGCTGCTGTGTTTCCCCCCATGGCAGCCCTTCAAAACCTCTTCATTTGCTGTGAATGTGAAAGTTGCTACGTAAATGCAGTTTCTCTTTCACCAACACATTTGTGTTTCTGTAGCAACTGAAGGAATTTTTATTGCCCTAGGAGGTCATATCCTGTTCTTATCAACTCACTTCATGAAGTACGCACTCCCCCTCAACCCCCTCAGAACTGCGAGGTTGAATAAACTTGGCTTGTATCCCCTAGAGTTTAGAAGGTTGATGATTGATCTAACCAAGGTCTTTAAAATTATAAATAAGGGGTTTGAGACGGTAGAACCAGCGATTGCACTTAAATAGGATGACCCAGAACAGCACATTTGATCCAACTAGTCCACTCCAGTGTTCACACTTTACACAAGCTTCGTTGCCTATGCACTAAGATGTCATCCACCCTTCTCCATCTCACCCTATCAGTATATCCTTCCATTCCTTTCTCTCTCATGTGTTTACCCAGCTTCCTCTTGAATGCATCTATGCTGTTCGCCCCAACTACTCCCCGCGTCTCCACATTCTCACCGCTTTCTGGTGAAAGAAGTTTCTCCTGAATTGCCGACTGGATTTACCTTTGGACGCAGAGAAACTATTTCCTCTAGCGGTGGAATCCAGACAAAATAAGTTGCATCATCTTAAAATTGAAACAAAATTGTTTATCAGCGAAAATTGTGTTTTTCACACAAATCAGAATCAGGCGCTCTCTCAATAACAGCAGCCTACATTTGTAGAGTGCCGTCAATCCAGTAAAACGTCCCAAGGCCCCCTTCATTGGAGGAATTATCAAACAATATTTGACACTCAGCCACATCAGGGGACATCAGGACAGCTTGGTCAGAGGTGCAGGTTTTAAGGTGGGGTCTTGAAGGATGAGAAGATGTGGTAAAGTGGTGGCGAGGTTTGAAAGGAAGAGTTTAGGGCCTAGGTAGCTGAAGGCATGGCCACAAATGGTGGAGAGATTGAAGCGAATGCTGGGTCAGCCGGACCTATCGAGACTGAGAGCAATAAATCTGTGCTGAGCAAGGATGGGGAACCAGGGCGTTTTCTTTCATTCTTAGCCGGTGACCGCTGCTGGATGAAAGCTCCCACAGTCAAATAGTCACCTGCCACCTGTCCAGGCTTGCCGGAAGAAGGGTACTTCTGCAGACCAGAGCTGATAGTTATCATCCTGTTGCTTGGTAACACTGATGGCCTGCAAGTCAACAGTTGGGGGCGGGTGGTGGGCGGGTGGTGAGGGGGTGGTGGGGGGGAGCTGTTGGCTGGTAGAAAAATTATCCTTTATCTTTGTTTTAAGAGCTTGTCTTCAGCAGTCTGATCAGGGAGGGCCTCCCTTTGGCAAGGCAAGTTACTGGCCTTCAAGTGTCTGACAGGCACAGCTTTCCCTGTGCCATCTTTCTTTCTGATTTGAGATCAAAGGCTGGTGCAGCTGATAAATACCATGGAGCCATTCATTCTGTGACTGCAAAATTCCTGTGCTCTTGGTGAAACTCAGGAGTTGTTCATTACTCCCAAAGAAAGCAAAGAAAAAGAGAGAGGCAGGAAAAGATAGGCACACACACGGAGCGAGAGAACGAGAAAGAGAGAGGGGGGAAAAAGACAGTGAGAAACACACCTAAGGGAAGATAAATATGCACAAGAACTGAGGTGCACACATTGTAGGGGCAAGAGAGGGAGAGAGACAAAGGGGAGAGACAGGGAGACAGTGGCAGCAACAGTGGGAGACAAGTCAAGAGACAGAGAGATACAGAGACGCACACACGTGCTACAGATTGAGCTGGATAAAGACAGAGACAAACAGGTGGATGTAGAAGAGCTACACGGACAGAAGAACAGAGGGAGAGACAAAGAGGAGAGAGAGTGAGGGACAAAAGCACTGCAAGGGGCAGAGAGTGAAAAGGGAAGAGATGCCAGGGAGGAGAGAAAAAGGAAAACAAAAAGGAAGAGGAGAGAGAGAGAGAGAGGTTAAGATAAAGGCAGGAAGAGAGAGAGAGAGAGAGAGAGAGAGAGAGAACCTTGCCTTTATAAAGCTGTGTCAGTATGCTGAGCTAGAGAGTAAGGTAGCAGCTCAGTGATTGACAGCTTGCCTTGTGATTCATGCATTCAGATTAACAGGACAAAGTCAGCCCACAAGCTGATTGGCTGCTGTGAAATCCTCCTGGCTTTGTGGGGAAGCCTACAGGGCTGGTCTAGCTCTCTCAGCAGAGCGAGGAGGAGGGAGCAGCTAAATACTGGCACATCTCTTCCGACTGCGAGAGCTGAGTGTGTGTGAGAGAGAGAGAGAGAGAGAGAGAGCGTGCGTGTATGTGTATGTGTGTGTGTGTATGTGAGTGTAGTGTATAGTCAGTCTATGCACTGCATGAAGTTAGCCAGCATCTCAGACAGCTAAGGAGAGCGTGCAGCAAGCCCAAGAGAGAGAGAGAGAGAGAGAGCCTCTATATCTCTCTGTTCCTTCAACACCCATCAAGTTGCTCAAATTTTGGGCAGCGGATTTTTGGGCAGCGGATTCTGGCGGAGACACCAGTCACTTGCCCACCTGACCAGACTCTGCCAACTCCCCAGGAGCTGTTTGACCCTCCAGAGATAGAGAGCGTGCGGGTGAGGTGACCCAGGAGTGGCTTTGGGGTTTTTGTTCCTTCCTTTCCATCGTCTCCATCGAGAGCCTGCAAGCGAGAGGGCAAGGTTGGCGCTCCAAGGCACCTCGTTGACGGTGGGCACAGAGTTGGAGCGCTGACCATGCAGAAGCTCTTTGCCGCGTTTCTCGGGCTGCTGTTGGCCAGCTTGCCAGTGCCCAGCTCGGGGGGCAGCGCCGAAGAGTACGAATACTACGGCTGGCAGTCAGACCACCTCCAGGGCGGACGCTTCTACGCCAAGCAGCCGCAGTGCGTGGACATCCCCGCCGACCTGCGGCTCTGCCACAACATTGGCTACCGCAAGATGCGAGTGCCCAACCTGCTGGAGCACGACACCCTGCCCGAGATCAAGCAGCAGGCCAGCAGCTGGGTGCCCCTGCTCGCCAAGAGGTGCCACCCGGACACCCAGATCTTCCTCTGCTCCCTCTTCGCCCCCATCTGTCTGGACCGGCCCATTTACCCCTGCCGCTCGCTCTGCCAGGCTGTGAGGGACGGCTGCTCGCCTGTCATGGAGTCCTTCGGTTTCCCCTGGCCGGAGATGCTAAAGTGCGACCGCTTCCCGCTGGACAATGACCTCTGCGTCTCGCTGCAGTCGCCTGGCAACCAGGCAACCCAACCACCAGGTAATGGGTAGCCGGGGGGAGGGCCGGGGTGTGGGGGGGGGGTTGGGGGTCGGCACGGGAGGCGCAGGGCAAAGGTGGGGGGTGGGGAAGGTGGGCGATGATCAGGGAGGTCGGGATCCAGGTGCCGGTAGTTTGGCATTTCACAACCCCGCTTCAGGAAACACCGTTTCATGCTCTTGTAAATAGCCTTACAGCAGCGATTTCCTCCAGAAATATGTTGGAAGCCGGAGACGGTCGTTAACGAGAACTTCATGTGGGAGATGTGGAGTGACAGAGAGAGAGAGGAGGGGGGGGAGACAGAGAGAAATGCACAGAGGGGGAGGAATGGAGAGAAAGGGATAGAGGGAGAGGAACAGAGGGTGAAAGAGGCACAGAATGAGGGAGCGAGACGGACAGAAAGAGAAAAGGACAGAGAGATAAAGGGAGAGAGAGAAATTGATAGAGGGAGTTGGAGAGAAAGAAAGGGTCAGAGAGAGGAAGAGTGATAGAGTGAGTGGCAGAGAGAGAGAGAAAGGCAGAGAGAGAAATACGCAGTGAGAGGCACAGAGGGAGAAAGTGAGAGAGAGGGAGGAGGGCTTGAAACAAGGGACAGAGGAAGAGAGACAGAGGGAGAAAGGGAGAGTAAGAGGGAACAGAGAGAGAGAACAGAGAGAGAGACAGAGAAAAAGAGAAAGATGGAAAGAGCCAGGAACTGAGAGACGGAATGAGACGGAGAGAGAGAGAGAGAGTGACAGACAATCAGGTATAGAGAGAGAGAGAGAGAGAGAGAGAGAACACTTTAATAAAGTGCCTTTCATGATCTCAGGACATCCCAAATGTACAGGCACTGTTGGTCCAGGAGAGATAATACAGAGGTGTGAGCTGAGGGGAAGCGATAAAGGGAGCGAGAGTCCTAGAAAGAAGAAGGTGGAGAGCGAAGGAAGGAGGACAGAAATAGAACAGCATAAGGAGAGATAAGCGGACAGACGGGACCCAGAGAAAGAGAGATGCACAAGAAGAGCTAGTGGGAGTTGGGAGGTGGGGGGGAGAAGATGCAAGAAATAAAGGGCAAAGGTGAAATATTATGGAGGAGAGAGATAGAGAGAGCAATTCAGCAGAGAGAGAGAGAGAGGCTGGCTGAGGTAGGGAGGGGAGGAGGGAATGAAATAGAAAAGAATGAGAGAGATGAGAAGAGTTTCAGACTAAAAACCCTTTTAATGTTTAACAGTTCCCCTGGTGGAATAAGCAGCTAGCTTATGGAAACTTGCAGCAATGCTGTGAAAATGTTGGTGCAACTCATTTCGGGGAGACTTGTTTTCCTTTAGTCTCTCATTCCTTTTTATTATGTATGAATAAGTAATTTGTCAGGAAATGTTACCCTTCATCGAGAATCCTGCTTGCTGCAAGATTTCTGTGCAGCAGGGTAGCTTACCTTAAATCCCCTAATATATGGAATGGCTTCAGGGTCAGACTTTCTCCCGGCTTAAGTCTCCTCAGTCCGGTGAGGTAAAGCTTCAAGCCGTCAGGGATGTCCCTCAGCCCCTTCCCTGGCCACACACACCAGCCCGCCCCGCTACCCCCTCCCCACCCCACCTCCTTGGGCTACTCTCGTGCAATTCTCCCCCGTCCTCTCTCTCTCCTCACTGGACAATGCAGAGAGGCATTGGCAGCCGCTGCTCATTTGCCAGGTCTCACAGGCGGAGAATTGCACAGGGTGATCCAAAAAAGTGGAGAGGGTGCAGGGGAACCAAAAGTAGGGGGCGGAGGTGGGGAGCAAGTGGCGGGGTTCAGGGCTGGGGAGAGCTTGTGGGAAATTGGCTGAAAAACCCACTCAGCGAGCAAAGGATTCCTTGTTAACTGCAGCTCCTAGTTGATGGACCACACTCCTCCCTGAAGTACATCTCACGACCTGCTTATAGGTTAGGGTCATAGAATCGGCGCAGCACAGAAGGAGGCCATTCAGCCCACTGTTCCTGTGCTGGCCCTTTGAAAGAGTTATCCAATTAGCCCCACTCGCCCGGCTCTTTCCCCACAGCCCTGCAAATTTTAACCCATCGGTGCTTATCCAGCTTCCGACTGACTTCAGCGCATTCCAGATTATTGTGTTAAAAAAAAACCTCCCTCTCCTCTGGTTCATTTACTGATTACCCGAAACGTATAATTTGACAGTGCGGTATGGTACACGCCAGTGAGGAGAATTTGTGGGAATGACAGAGTGATCGGTAGGTTTAGGGAACTACTGTCTGGGATCCATTCAGCGCTCTCCTTGCCTTGTGACCGAGTAATCAGAATTGCAGTGCAAACTGATTGTTGTAGAAACTTAAACAAATCAGATTATGAGTAAATCTACAGAAGTGCCAGAAAAAACTATTCAAAACTGTTAGCCTGGACACGTATTCCCGAAAGACACTGTGTCATGTGATTAACCTCTCAACCCCTGACTTTCTGAGGGTGGGTGGGGGCGGGGGGGCGGTGGTGGGGGGTGATGTGGTGAGGTGGAAAATGAATTGCCTTCCAAAAATCTTTTTCAAAATCCCTGCCAAAATTAAATATAAGTACTTTTTTAGCTGAAATATTTGTTGTGCTATATTCATCAAAAGGGTTTGATTCATGGAATTAACAGCACAGAGGGAGGTGACTCGGTCTGTCAGGCCTACACCAGAACTTTGAAGGGGTTTTCTGATTTGTTCCATTCCCTTGTTCTTTCCCTGATTTCTCCCCAAAAAAATTATGATTTGGACGGATGGGTTTGATTTGCTGCAAGGTCAACATTTGTGGCTGTGATGGGGTTAAACAGGAGAGAAAAACAGTCAGAAACCACCTGTACTTTCAGCCCAGTGTCCCTGTGTGTTTGTGTGTGGGTGTGGGTGTGTGTGTGTGTTTGTAGGTGGGTACATGTGTGGGTGGGTGTGTATGAGTGGGTGTGTTTCTGTGTGTGTGTGTGTGTGTGCGTATGTGTGTGGTGTGGGAGTGTATGAGTGTGGTGTGTGTGTGTGTGTGAGCGTTTTTGTGTGTGTCTGTGTGTGTGTGTGTGTGTATGTGTGTGTGTCTGTGTGGGTGTGTAAGTGGTGTGTGTGTGCGTGTGTGTGTGATTGTGTCCATGTGTGAGTGCGAGTGTGTGGGGTTGTGGTGTGTGTGGGTGGTTTGTGTGTGTCTGTGTCTGTGTGGGTGTGTGTCTGTGTGTGGGTGCATGTGTCTGTGTGTGGGTGCATGTGTGTGTGGGTGTGTGTATGGGAGTGCGGTGTGTGTTGGTGGTTTGTGTGTGTCTGTGCATGTGTGTGTTTGTTTGTGTGTGACTGAGTGTGTCTGTGTGGGTGTGTGTGTGTCTGTGTGTGTGAGTGTGTCTGTTATGGGTGTGTGTAGGTGTGTGTGTGTGTGAGTGTGTGTGTCTAGGTGTGTGGGTGTGTGAGTCTGTCTGTGTGGGTGAGTGTGTGTGAGTGTGTCTGTGTGGGTGGCTGTGTGTGTGGCTGTGTTTGGGTGTGTGTGTGTGTCTGTGTGGGTGGCTGTGTGTGTGGCTGTGTATGGGTGTGTGTGAGTGTGTCTGTCTGGGTGTGTGTGTGTGTGTCTGTGTGTGGGTGGCTGTGTGTGTGGTTGTGTGTGGGTGTGTGTGTGAGTGTGTCTGTGTGGATGTGTGTGTGTGTGTCTGTGTGTGGGTGGCTGTGTGTGTGGCTGTGTGTGGGTGTGTGTGTGAGTGTGTCTGTGTGGATGTGTGTGTGTGTGCGTGGGTGTGTGCGTGGGTGTGTGTGTGTGCATGGATGTGTGTGTGTGTGTGGGTGTGGGTGTGTGTGTGAGTGAGTGTGTGGGTGTGTGTGCGTGGATGTGTGTGCACTGGCTGGTTTAGTTGGCTCTGTGTGTAGTATGCTATTTTGTTCATTCACTGGCACTGCCAAAGCTGAAGATCCCAGATAACTGCATGAGGTAATTGCGGTGGAGAGAGCCAGGAGATTGCTCAGTGACCGGTCCCCCGTGTAACTCTCTGTAATTGACACAGTCTGTGCCGGGAGCTCTGAAAGAAAGAAACGCAGCCTGGCTTTAAACTGTGGGAAGCCCATCCCCAACTCTGCCCCACCCCTCAGCACCTAAACAGATCAGAAACGCCGGTGACAGTTTAATTTTCAGAATAAAGGGGGAATGCTATTAAAACGAAGATCTTCATTATTTCCCTAAATATCTCAATTTCTGCTTAAGGAAGAGAGAGCCGCACACTAGCACAGCTTTACAATTAGAAGTTTCTTTCTACAGACACACAACTGTGAAGTTTATAAAATTAAAGTTCTTGTCCCAGTCGAAGTGTGTTGCTGATGAGTTGTGAAAGCAATTCATAGATGCTTCAGTAGAATGTAACATGGATATAGTTTGATGTGATTAGGCCTGTAAATATGTTTGTTTTAAATGCACACAATCAAATGCACATCCAACCTGAATGGAAGTGAGCTCCGAGTTCCCTCATTATAGCAGCAAGCTGATGGAGACCACAGTCTTGGTTTCCTCTCGCTCTAAGGTACCTGTTAAGAACTGAGGGATCATTAGACAATCAGAGACCCAGCTCCATCCAGTTCTCCCATGCCGATCGTCACATACCTCAATTTTAACTCTGACCCAGTGCATGAATGTTACTTACTGCGTCAAGGCTTGTGCAAAACAGCATCCAGATGACTTAAGAGAGGAAGTTGCGGAGCAAGAGAAAAAAGTTAGTGAGAAACCTCTCCGTTTTTTATTATTCATCCACGGGATGGGGGCTTCGCTGGCTGGACCAGCATTTATTGCCCATCCCTAGTTGCCCTTGAGAAGATGGTGGTGAGCTGCCCTCTTGAATCGCTGCAGTCCATGTGGTGTAGGTACATTCACAGTGCTGTTAGGGAGGGAGTTCCAGGATTTTGACCCAGCGACAGTGAAGGAACAACGATATATTTCCAAGTCAGGATGGTGAGTGACTTGGAGGGGAACTTCCAGGTGGTGATGTTCCCATGTGTCTGCTGCCCTTGTCCTTCAAGATGGTAGAGGTTGTGGGTTTGGAAGGTGCTGCCTAAGGAACCTCAGTGAATTCCTGCAGTGCATCTTGTAGGTGGTACACACTGCTGCTACTGTGCGTCAGTGGTGGAGGGAGTCAATGTTTGTGGATGTGGTGCCCATCAAGCTTTGTCCTGGATGGTGTCGAGCTTCTTGAATGCTGTGGGAGCTGCACTCATCCAGGCAAGCAGAGAGTATTCCATCACACTCCTGACTTGTGCTTTGTCGATGTGGGGAGTTAGGAGGTGAGTTACTCGCCACAGGATTCCTAGCTTCTGACCTGCTCTTGTAGCCACAGTATTTATATGGCTAGTCCAGTTCAGTTTCTGGTCAATGGTAACCCCCAGGGTGTTGATAGTTGGGGATTCAGTGATGGTAATGCTATTGAATGTCAAGGGGCGTTTAGATTCTTTCTTGTTGGAGATAGTCATTGTCTGGCACTTGTGTGGCGCAAATGTTACTTGTCACTTGTCAGCCCAAACCTGGATATTGTCCAGGTCTTCCTGCATTTGGACATGGACTGCTTCAGTATCTGAGGAGTCGCGAGTGGTGCTGAACATTGTGCAATCATCAGTGAACATCCCCACTTCTGACCTTATGATGGAAGGAAGGTCATTGATGAAGCAGCTGAAGATGGTTGGGCCAAGGACACTATCCTGAGGAACTCCTGCAGTGATGTCCTGGAGCTGAGATGATTGACCTCCAACAACCACAACCATCTTCCTTTGTGCTAGGTATGACTCCAATCAGTGGAGAGTTTTCCCCCGATTTCCACTGACTCCAGTTTTGCTCGGGCTCCTTGATGCCACACTTGGTCAAATGCTGCCTTGATGTCAAGGACAGTCACTCTCACCTCACCTGAGGAGTTCAATTCTTTTGTCCATATTTGAACCAAGGCTGTAATGAGGTCAGGAGCTGAGTGGTCCTAGCAGAATCCAAACTGGGCATCAGTGAGCAGGTTATTGCTAAGCAAGTGCCACTAGATAGCACTGTTCTATTACTTTACTGATGATGGAGAGTAGACTGATGGGGCAGTAATTGTCCAGGGTTGGATTTGTTCTGCTTTCTGAGTACAGAACATATCTGGGCAATTTTCCACATAGCCGGGTAGATGCCAGTGTTGTAGCTGTACTGGAACAGCTTGGCTAGGGGAGCAGCAAGTTCTGGAGCACAATCTTCAGTACTATTGCCGGAATATTGTCAGGACCCATAGCCTTTGCAGTATCCATTTCCTTCAGCTTTTTCTTGATATCACGTGGAGTGAATTGAATTGGCTGAAGACTGGCATCTGTGATGCTGGGGACTTCTAGAGAAGGCCGAGACGGATCATCCACTCGGCACTTCTGTCTGAAGCTTCTTGCGAATGCTTCAGGCTTACCTTTTGCACTGCTGTGCTGGGCTCCTCCATCATTGAGGATGGGGATATTTGTGGAGCCTCCTCCTCCAGTGAGTTGTTTAATTATTCAGCATCATTCATGACTGGATGTGGCAGGACTGCAGAGCTTAGATCTGATCCATTGGTTGTGGGATCGCTTAGCTCTGTCTATCACTTGCTGCTTATGTTGTTTGGCACGCAAGTAGTCCTGTGTTATAGCTTCACCAGGTTGACACCTCATTTTTAGGTATGCCTGGTGCTGCTCCTGGCATGCCCAGCTATACTCTTTATTAAACCAGGGTTGATCCTCTGGCTTGATGGTAATGATAGAGTGGGGAATATGCCTGGCTATGAGTTTAGAGATTATGTTTGAATGTAGTTCTGCTGCTGCTGATGGCCCACAGCATCTCATCGATGCCCAGTTTTGAGTTGCTAGCTTTGTTCAAAATCTATCCCATTTAGCATGGTGGTAGTGCCACACAACACGATGGAGGGTATCCTCAATGTGAAGGCAGGACTTTGTCTCAACAATGACTGTGCAATGGTCACTCCTACCGATACTGTCATGGGCAGATGCATTACGGCAGGCAGGTTGGTGAGGATGAGGTCAGGTATGTTTTTTCCCTCTTGTTGGTTCCCTCACCACCTGCTGCAGACCCAGTCTAGCAGCTATATCCTTTAGGACTCGGCCAGCTCGGTCTCTGGTGGAGCTACCGAGCCACTATTAGTGATGGACATTGAAGTCCCCCACCCTGAGTACATTCTGCACCCTTGCCACCCTCAGTGCTTCCTTTAAGTGGTGTTCAACATGGTGGAGCACTGGTTCATCAGCTGGGGGAGGGTGGTATGTGGTAATCAGCAGGAGGTTTTCTTGCCTGTGTTTGACCTGATGCCATGAGACTTCATGGGATCCAGAGCCGATATTGAGGACTCCCAGGGCAACTTCCTCCCAACTGTATACCACTGTGGTGCCACCTCTGCTGGATCTGTCCTGCCAGTGGGACAAGGACATACCCAGGGATGGTGATGGTGGTGTAAACCAACAGTTGCGTAAACCACTCAGATATTGACTTCAAGATATAATTATTGATAGCAACCCACCCCAATTGTAACACAGTCTGGTAACTTCTCCCCAGACCAATCGCCTGCAGCACTTAGAAGGACAAGGGCAGCAGTCACATAGCACACTATCACCTCCCAGGTACCCTCCAAGTCACACACAATCCTGACTGGGAAGTACATTGGTCACTCTGTTGTTGGGTCAAAAATCCCGAAACATCCTCCCTAACAGTACTGTGGTTGTACCTAATCTCCATGGACGGCAGCAGTTCAAGAAGGTGGCTCGCTACCAACTTCTCAAGGGCAATTAAGGGGTGGGTAATAAATGCTGCCCTAGCCAGTGATGCTCACAACCTGAGGAAGAATAGTTTCAAAAGACAGAGATGAGGAGAATTTTTTTCTCTCCGAGGGTCGTGAGTCTTTGGAACTCTCTTCCTCAAAAGGTGGTGGAAGCAAAGGCTTTGAATATTTTCGAGACAGAGCTGGATAGATGTTGATTAACAAGAGGGTGAAAGGTTATCGGGGGTAGCCAGGAATGTGGGGTCGAGGCTACAATTAGATCAGCCATGATCTTATTGAATGGCGGTGCAGGCTTGAGAGGCTGAGTAGCCTATTCCTGCTCTGAATTTATATGTTCGTGTGTTCGTATATTCATATGTTCATATTTAAAAAGCACAATATTCCTGATTCCCCGTGAATGATTACATATGCCATTCACACAATCAAGCACAATTCACTGCAAGAAGGGACAGGAGGTGAAAGGAAAAGGAAAATGGAAAATTTCCCCATGAAGTTCCCCTCCAGATCAGTCACCATCCTGATTTGAAGTATAACACTGCTCCTCCACTGTCACAGGGTCAAAATCCTGTAACTGCCTTCCTATGCTACACAGACTGGAGCGGTTCAAAGAGGTGACTCACCACCACCTTCTCAAGGATAATTATTGATGGGTGACTACTTTCCTATGGCTGGGGAAGCAGTTATTGTTTGATGTCGAGGTTAATAATCCATTCAACAGCTTCAGCTGACGCATGTGAATGGTTGAGATGTCACCAGGAATGGATCTTTCAGGGCAGGAGTTCAATGTGTGTGAGCAATGGTTTGACTTGGATGGCTGCAGTCACATTTCGAGATGCTCCCTATGTTCCACTTGTGTAGCAAGAGGTCACGTCGACCCCGTACCATCCTCAAGCGGTTGAGGGCTATCCAGACTTTCAGTGTAAGGTTGAAACCTGGGACTTCATTGCTCGGGTCAGTTCCCAGGTTGCATCTGGTGACGTTAACAGCAAACAGGGAGGTGTACCGTTGAGAGGTGGGGCTGTTGTCGGTTTGTATGGCGTGGAGTGCATTCTAGTTGGGGAGTATGGGATTTCAGGTGAGTGCGTGGGGTTTTTGAAGGTCCTATGCTTTTTTGAGGCTTTGTGTCGATGGGAGTGGCGCAGTGGCTGCCCGCTGGTGGTGTTATTTGAGCAGGGTATTTTCCCTGTGGACATCAGGTATTTCATTGCATGTTAGCACAGGAAGCCACCCCAGCTATTGTTGGTGTTAACATCCCAGAACTAATCGTCATGACCTCCCGGAGATGGATACCTACCGCATTGATGTGGCAGTTCTTGATGAGCATCAGTACTCTGTTGTTGGGTTGACCAGGGCGAGTGAAGCAGTGCATAGTGTTTGCTTTGCTGCCACTGGTGCTATGCATCAGTTTTTGATGAGACTTACCCTCATCTTGACCTTGGCTCTGGTGTTCGGCAAGTGTTGCCAGTAATGGGTGGCTGGGCGGGGGTGGTGGGGGGGCGCGGGGGGTGGGGTGTTGTGGAGGTGGGGATCGCGTCAATGTATGGTCAAGAGTGATTCCAAGTTACTTTGGCATTGGGTCATGAGTGAGTGGTCGGCCACAAAACTGGACACAATGTTCTTCCCTGGCCTGTGAGCTGTTCAGGTGGAAGGCTGAAACATCAGGCTTGGCAGTGTTCGGAAGTCTTTTTTTTATTCATTCATGGGATGTGGCTTCGCTGGCTGGGCCAGTATTTACTGCCCATCCATAGTTGCCCCTTGGGAAGGTGGCGGTGAGCTGCCTTCTTGAACCGCTGCAGTCCATGTGGTGTAGGTACACTCACAGTGCTGTTAGGGAGGGAGTTCCAGGATTTTGACCCAGCAACAGTGAAGGAACGGCGATATATTTCCAAGTCAGGATCGTGAGTGACTTGGAGTGAACTTCCAGGTGGTGGTATTCCCATGTATCTGCTGCCCTTGACCTGCTAGGTGGTAGTGGTTGTGGGTTTGGAAGGTGCTGGTGAATTCCTGCAGTGCATCTTGTAGATGGTACACACTGCTGCTACTGTGCGTCAGTGGTGGAGGGAGTGAATGTTTGTGGATGTGGTACCAATCAAGCGGGCTGCTTTGTCCTGGACGGTGTCCAGCTTCTTCAGTGCTGCTCTCATCCAGGCAAGTGGGGAGTATTCCATTTTCTGAAGCCACTTCCAGAGAACCTCGATCTTCAGTTTCTTCAATGTCCTGAAGTTCTTTAGCCCAGAAAGCCTGGGCTGAGTTGTCAGCACAGGTAAAGAGCTGAGACTTTGTTGGGGGGGGTGGGAGTGAGGTCACTGGTATATATGTTGAAGGGAGCTGGTATGAGGACTGATCCCTGTGGGAGCCGTTGTTGGTTCTGTGTGGGTGGCTGAATTAATCTCCAACCTGCACACGGGAACTGTCGGTTGCTGATCGCGGAGTTAATTATTTGTAGGATTTTCACAAGGCAGATGATGGGCATTAAACGCTGGCCTAGCCAGTAACACTCACATTGCATGGAAGAACAAAAACAAATTCATTGTCGAAGGAAGGGTTAACTTCTTTTTCACTTTGTGGCAAATATATCGACTTTGTTTTGGTAATGTTTTTCTTTGTGCGTTAGTGGCAAGATGTAATAAAAATGTTCTTGCAGCAAAACAGATGTTGGGATGTATGCAGCGCTGTGGACTCCAGATACTCTGTCATCAGCGAGCTGAGAGTAGTGCTTCACGGAAACCAGCACAGACAATAGGTGTAGGTCAAAGCAAAAAAAATTCACCTCCAATCCATGGATCTAAAATTGATTCCTCTCTCCACCCCCCTCCCCACCCCCGCAACCTCTCTTCATCTCCTTCAAAGGCTTTCCCTCACCACTCACAAACTCTTCACCAAAACTGAGTTCTTTTTAACATCATTTCTGAAGATTAATCTCATGTCCTGGTCAATGTGCCCCCCCACCCCCCACCCCCCCACCGGCTTACACCCAAGATCCTTAAAAGGGTGGAGAATAAAGACTTGCTTTTCTATAGCCCCTTTCATGATCTCAGGTCATCCCAAGCCACTTTACAGTAAGTGTAGTCACTGTTGTAATGTAGGAACTGAAGCAGCCAATTTGTGTACAGCAAGATCCCACAAACACCCAGGAGATAATGACCAAATAATCTATTTAATTATATTGGCTGAGGGATGAAATGGAAGACGAGTTGAATGACAAAGTAGTGATCAGATGACCTCAAGCTCGGGCTACGTTATAACACAGAGATCGAGGCTTAGATTAGAAAATTCAACCAGGTTGTGTGACAATGGCACCTGCTCGGAGTGTCAGTATATAGGGAAGGACTTGATCAGGTTCATTGATGATGTACCCCCCACAAACATCACCCCATTCCACCCAACTCACCCCCTCACTCAACTCACCCCCTCAACCAACTCACCCCGCACCCACTCACCAAGTCCACCCCCTCACCCACCTACCTAACTCACCCCCTCACCCATATTACCCCCTCATGCATTCATCCCCTCACCCAACTCACCCGCTTATTCACTCACCCCCTCACTCAACTCACCCCTCACCCACACAACCCCTCACCCAACTCACCCCCCCCACTCAACTCACTCCCTCACCCCCACACCCAACTCACCCCTCACCCACTCACCAAGCCCACACCCTCACACAACTCACCCCCCTCACCTCCTCACCCCTCACCAAACTCACCCCCTCACCCACCTACCTAACTCACCCCCTCACCCATATTACCCCCTCATGCATTCATCCCCTCACCCAACTCACCCGCTTATTCACTCACCCCTTCACTCAACTCACCCCTCACCCACTCAACCCCTCACCCAACTCACCCCCCCACCCAACTCACTCCCTCACCCCCACACCCAACTCACCCCTCACCCACTCACCCTCTCACCCAACTCAATCCCCCAACCACTTACCCAAGTCACCCCCTCACCCAGTCACCCAACTTACTCCCTCACCCACTCATCCCTTCATGCAACTCAACCCCTTACCTACTCACCTCCTCACTCAACTCACCCCTCACCCACTCAACCCCTCACCCAACTCAACCCCCACCCAACTCACTCCTCACCCATTCACTCCCTCACCCAATTCACCCCCCTACCCACTTACCCAACTCACCTACACTCACCTCCTCACCCACTCACCCAACTCACCCACTCACCCATCTCACCGCCTTAACCAGTCACCCCCTCCCTCAACCCATCCCATCACCCACTCACCTCCTCACCCAACTCACCCCAACCCCCTCACACACTCACCTAACTCACCTCTCATCCCCCTCACCCACTCTCCCAACTTACCCAACTCACTCAACTCAAACTCTCACTCAACTCAACCCTCACCCTCTCACCCAACTCACCCTTCAGCCCCTCATCCAATTCACTTAACTCATCCCCTCACCAAACTCAACCTTCGACCCCTCACCCAACTCACCCTTTAACCCCTCACCAAACTCACCCCTCAGCCCCTCATCAAACTCACCCATCAACCACTCATCCACTCACCCCCTCACCCAACCCACCTACTCACCCAACTCACTCCTCACCCACTCACCCCCTCATCCACCTCACCCATTCACCCCCCACCCCCACCCCCTCACCTAACTCAATCCCTCACCCAATTCACCCCAGCTCAACTTATGCCTGCCCACTGACCCCCCCACCAAGTCACTTCTGTCCAGACCCCCCCAACACCCTCGTGCCTCCTTCACACACGTAGTGATTTGCATTCAGTTCAGCCGAGGTTGACTGTTCAAAGCCTCGACTGTCTGATGCCTTGGGGCATTTGACAATAGGTTTGACCTGATGCAGTGAAACCTCCCTTCCCCTATCTGCTGCTGAATCACCAGCTCTGTTATCTGTAGCACTTTTTCACAAGAAAGAGAAAGTCACATTTTTGACAGAGAGAGCTCAGCAAATCTGGGCTAGAAGGTTATCCATTCTCTTAGGAAACAGCCCAGTTGAAAGCTGGAGGACAAAATCAGCTAAATGACACAGTGGTGATTGGAAGACTGGCCAGAGTAAAGGGTAAGTCACATAGTGAGTATGCCCAACACAACTGCATGTGGCTTCCACTCTCCCTGCTCATCTTTCTAACCTAATCCCTAACACAGGACTGTATTACAATGCCGTTGCCTTTGGCACGCATCTTAACTTAGGCTTGTTAGCTTGACTCACTGCCCCCATGCTGTGCTGTTTCCTTCCATATTGAATTGCTCAAGGAGGAGAGGCTCTAGGTATCAGGGGGGACTTGACAAAATGGAACTCCTTTCATTTGGGGCAGAGCAAGTTGAGTGGCGATCAGATGGAGATGTTTACAATTATAAAGTATGCCGTAGGGAAATCATGGCTGGTGGGTTGACGACTAGAGAGACCCAAGTTTAAGAACATCACTATTAAGCCCTTTGAGCCTGCCCCGTCAATCCATCAGGTCACAACTGGTAACTACTTCAGTTCCCGTTACCCTCCCTTTCTCCAGGTCTTCCGATCCTCCTTACATGATAGAAAAATCTATCAATCTCAAGGATTGAAAACTCCAACTGACTGCCAATATCTATATATCTACAGTACAGTAGTGGTCGAGGCATAGAATACAAGAGCAGGGAGGTTATGCAGGAACTGCATAAAACGCTGGTTAGGCCACAACTGGAGTACTGTGTGCAGTTCTGGTCACCATATTATAGGGAGGATGTGGTTACACTGGAGAGGGTGCAGAGGAGATTTACCAGGATGCTGCCTGGGCTGGAGGGTCTAAGTTATGAGGAAAGATTGGATAGGCTGAGGTTATTTTCCTTGCAGCAGTGAAGGTTGAGATAGGACCTGATAGAGGTGTATAAGAGTATGAGGGGCATAGATAGGAAGGCACTTTTTTCATTAGTAGAAGAGTCAATAACCAGGGGTCATAGATTTAAGGTAAGAGGTAGAAGGCTAAGACAGGAGTTGAGGAGAAATGCCTTCACCCAGAGGGTGGTGAGAGTCTGAAACTCACTGCCTGAAAGGATGGTTGAGTCAGAAACTCTCGTAACATTTAAGAAGTATTTACTTTTTCACTTGTGTTGCCATAGCCTCCAGGGCTATGGGCCAAGCATTGGGAAATGGGATTAGTGTAGTCAGATCTGTGTTGACCGGAATGGACATGTTGGGCTGAATGGCCTCCTTCTGTGCTGTAAACGTCTATCAGTCATGAGTTTTTTGCAGGGGCGCAGATGGGGATAAGGGGGGAGGGGGGCGGTGGGGGGGGGTGGTGTGGGGGTTGGGGGGGGTTGGTGTGGGGGGGATAGTGAAGAGTTCCTTTGCCGCTTGCAGAGAAATCATGAATATTTTTGGAACAGTTTGTATCTGAATTCATTTTTTTAAAATACAATTGCTATTTTTCTACCAGCAAGATGCAGAGAAAATATTCCCCAATATGTTTACAATTCAACTGAAAGTTGAGAACAAATTAGACCTTCCTTCTTGTGCAATGAATAATGTCATCTCAACTCCAAACACTTTTTATTCATTCTTGGGATGCAGGTGTCGCTGGTATAAAGCCGGCATTTATTGCCCATCCCTTGTTGCCCCTTGAGAAGGTGGTGGTGAGCTGCCTTCTTGAGCCGCTGCAGTCCCTGTGGTGTAGGTACACCCACCGTGCTGTTAGGGAGGGAGTTCCAGGATTTGGACCCAGCGATGATGAAGCAGCTGGCGACATTCGTCCAAGTTGGGTAAAATGGAATCAGGATGAAATGATGCAAGAATACTTTTTCCACTTGAGGACAGAGGGATAATGGAACTCAATGTTGAGATAGCTCCTTTAGCTGATAACGGTGTCTAAACCAACCTGTCATGAAGAACTGTACGAGCCTGAAGGAGCATTGATAGGTTGACAAAGCCGGGGAGAGATGTGATAGATAATGCCTCATGACTGCTCCTGGAATTCCAATCTTGGACAGTCCATAGCCTCCAATGAGAAAGAATACTCCAGAATTATTATTTGTTATCACGTGCATTGCTAGAAGACGCTTTAAACAGAGTATATTTTTAAGAAGAATATCATTCTGATGGGTTTGGTGTTTTGAGCTCCCCCTGCTCTTCTTCCAAATAGTGCTATGGGATCTAGCTGAGGGTGGATAGGATCTCTGCTTTTGAACATCTCACCCTAAAGACCTCCGACACTGCAGCGCACTCTCAGTGCTACGCTGAGTGCCAGCCTACATTATGTACGCAGATCACTGGAGTGGGTCTATGAACCCGCAGCCTT
The DNA here is from genome assembly GCF_017639515.1 of Carcharodon carcharias. Taxonomy (NCBI): domain Eukaryota; kingdom Metazoa; phylum Chordata; class Chondrichthyes; order Lamniformes; family Lamnidae; genus Carcharodon; species Carcharodon carcharias. Next base: position 107,675,629 of record NC_054483.1, on the reverse strand, counting down.
CTGTCTCAGTCAGTGCTGCCAACCAGACCACAGCTGCCACTGCTGTCATGTCACTGCCAGGAAAACGCAGCCATCAGAGACCTCGCTTGTTTGAGCTGACTCCTAACATAATAACGTGAGGGTGGGTTGGGGAGAGATGCCACTGTGCAAACGATGCATCAATTTCTACCTGCCAAGTCTGGCCATCACCTCACCTGCTATCTGTGCCCTGAGATCAGGACATGTCACAGGAGACACTGTGCTAACTAAACTCCCTTTCATCTCCTCCACAGCGTCAGTCGACAGACAGCCCCTTCCCCCGATGCCCAACTTGTCCAGTCACGTTGTTTTGAGCGAATGGTTAATTTGTAAGCTATGGGATCGCCAAATTTATGGTGCTCCACTTCATTATTGAGAAACCCAGGTGAAAGGTCAAGGTTCATGGTGCAGAACACCAGCCAGGTTGAAAAGAATAAGAGGGAAGGTGAGTTAATTCGAGAAGTATCGGATGCCTGGCTTGGGCCTCAAGCAGCTGTAAACTTCAAGAAGGGGAGCCCAAGAGAGAGATGGGCTTTGAGGGCCCCAGATGGAGTGGGAGCTAATTTTATTAGCCTCAGTATCAACACGGTGAGGGTTGTAGGAGTGTGTATCGTTGTCATAAAGCTGAAGGTGAACAGCTTTATAAACAGGGCAGTCTCAGTTTAGTTGTAGTCAGTCATTGCGGGGGTCTACAAGCGAGTTGGGTATTTTACTTTGAGCGAGTCTCAGAGAAATGATTGATGAAGCATTTGCTGAAAGTGATGGATTAATTCTCCTGGGCAGACGTAAGGAGAAAAGCCAACAGATTTTAACAGTGCTTCAGCTTTCCCTCATGGGCTCTGTGCTTCATTTGTAGACTCCTTGAGGTAAAATAGAAACAAAACGCAAGAACATAAGAAATGAGAGCAGGAAAGGCCAGACAGGCCATTTGAGGCTGATCTTCCCCAACTCCACCTTCCTACACTATTCCCATATCCCCTAACTCCCTTAGTATCCAAAAATTTATCAAGCTCTGACTTGAATACACTCAATCACTGAGCATCATCATTCCTCTGGGCTAGAGAATTCCAAAGGTTCACAACCCTAGGGAAGAAATTTCTCCTCATCTCTGTCCTCAATGGCCGACCTGTGCTCTCAGCCTGTGTTCAGGATTTCCCAGTGAGGGGGAAACATTCCCCCAGCATCCACGTTGTC